>NC_048219.1:7182437-7221594 GCF_002007445.2 Ailuropoda melanoleuca | reverse complement strand
CCTGAGGGGGCCTGTGGCTTGTTCAGAGGCTTGGAAAGCAGCACAGGCATTGACTGTTGTTTAAAACCAGGTGGATCTGAAAGCTACAGCAGCTCCTCCTTTGGCGGAGCGGGCGGCTACACGCAGTCCCCCGGGGGCTTTGGATCGCCGACACCTTCGCAGGCTGAAAAGAAATCAGTAGGTTGAAAGAGTATTTTGTTTTATTTCATTCTGTCCTGAAGTTCCTAACTCGTCCCTGAGAGAAAATTTATGCGGCCAAAGATGTCAGACATGAACTGATTGGATAATTACCAATTATTGCCTTACTAAATCTTAGAATTAAGTGCTGTAAGTTAAAAAAAAATGAAGTTTCTCCTACTTTCACTTCCACTGTTGAATTAGATTTATTTTGAAATTTACCAATATAGCTAATGAATCAGCCTTGTGGAAAAACTGGACTTGTGTTACTAGCCTATTTTGCATTCTTCATGTATTCGAAATCTTTTTTTTTTTTTAATTAAATGTAATGAGGTTATAAAAAGCGGTGGAAAGAGAATGGTCTTCCAAGTCAGGTAGATCTGTGTTCTGCCATTGCTCTAACACACAGAGTTTCGTTGGACAAATTTCTTAACATCGGGAATCAAATGGGATTACTACTAAATGGGATTAATAATGCAGACCTCACAAGGTTGTTGTGAGACTTAACATTCTGATATATAGTATATATAAAGTGCCTGCCCTGTAGTCACTTTCAATAAATGGTCCCAGATTTGTTTTTTAAGTTTTTACTTATTTAAGTAATCTCTACACCCAGCGTGGGGCACGAACTCAGAACCCCGAGATCGAGTCACACACTTTTCTGACTGAGCCAGCCAGGCACTGCTCATCCCAGATAAAAATTTTTGTTAAAAAGAACACGAGTGTTGGAGCCAGGATAGATAGTGTCCAGAATCAACTTTTAACTGGCAGTATCTTTAGTGCAACAAACTTGAACCTTGTGGCCCTTGGTTTTTCTCATCTGATAATGGCACTAGTACTACTTATATCAAAGGGTGGTTCTGAGAATTGATAAATAAGGTAATGTAATGTATAGGAAAGCGATCTGTAAAAAGCTATCCAAATACTTGTTATTCAGTCTTTCAGAAATGAGTTTGCATTTAACAACCACTATTGATTTCATCCTTTAAATACAAGGTTGATTTGGCTACTCGTTAGGTGTCATTCAGATGTGGAGTTAAGATTCAGTATTAGCATGTTCTGTATTTTTTGTACAGGTTGATAAGCTTTTACCTAAACTGTGAATTCAGGGGTGTGTGTTAGTGGGAAAGAATTCATTGATAATTCCTATACATTTGGACATTGCTTTATACTTTTCATACAAATTATTACATATAATCCCATAAGGTATTTATTGTTTACTCCATCGTACGACAGAGGGTCTGGGAGGTGAAGGGACTGCCTAAGTAAGTAAGTGGGACTAGACGTGCACACAGGGTGCTGAGCAAATCCAAAATCTGGTGAGCAGCTTCTCTATTGCGGTTTTCTTTCTTCCAGGAAGACCAGAGGGGACTCTAGTACTCTTCGTCTTCCTTGAGGTTGTGAAGGAAAAAACAATAGATCGTTGGTTTTCATCTTTTCTAAGCTTAACTGTTTTCGTTATTCCAGTCGATAGAATTTTTCTCTCAGGATCCCTAGCTTGGGCACTGTATTGACACAGTTTTTTAGAGAATGATGATGGTTATAAGCTGGAGACTCAACCCAGATCTTTTTGTTTTTAAATCTAGTGCCTTTTCCACAGTAAATTAGATAAACACCCTATCTAAAAGCTTCCTATCTACTGTAAACCTTTACATTTTATTGAACCATGTGAAATTTTCAATACGGACAACTTTGTACCCATAGAAATGATGGTTTCATACAATACTGTCAGAGTAACCTCTGACTCATAGTCAGCTAGAAAATAATTTTTTTTTTAAGATTTTATTTATTTATTCGACAGAGAGAGAGAGAGACAGCCAGCGAGAGAGGGGAACACAAGCAGGGGGAGTGGGAGAGGAAGAAGCAGACTCATAGCAGAGGAGCCTGATGTGGGGCTCGATCCCATAACGCCGGAATCACGCCCTGAGCCGAAGGCAGACACTTAACGCTGTGCCACCCAGGCGCCCCAGAAAATAATTTTTTAAGAATTAAATATACTTACGCTGGCACATTCTGTGAATCGCTTTGGAACAAACCAGGAACTCTTGCAATCATAATAGGTCCTCGTTAAAAAAACCAAAAAATATCTGTGATTTGCGATGAATTTGAAGGTATTGCTAACACCTCAGTCGTTACCCATGTGTAACTTTTTACCTGAGGATTAATAACATTTGTTGAATACATACTACATATAGAAGCCGGCATTAGCACTTTTATATACATTATATGTTTTGTTTATAATTTGGAAGGTGGATATCCTCATTTGACAAAAGAGGTGGTGGCATGTCCAGGGCTATGGAGCTGGGATTGAACACAGGTCTATAGGACTGTGTGGCACCAAAGCCTGTGTTCTTGTTCCTAACAGTGGTTCTTAGTTTCTTATGCTGAAAATACAATGAAGGTCTCACCTTTGATAGGTGGAAACAGAATATATCATAGTGAGAGCTTAAAACATGAGACCTCAGCAAATTTAAATCTATAAATACCAATATCACATGTAACTTCACCTATATGATTCCATAAGGTAAAATTGAAAAGCATTGTTGATTCCTCACATCCTTAGTAAAAGCTATTGCAGATCTAAATGGTGAGGAACCCTAGTTGAAAAATAACGTTTGCTGACATTTTTTGAGTCCTGACAATGTGCCAGGTATTAGTCTAGGTACTTCACCATATACTTAGTTTTCATGATTTTATCATTCCTCATTTTACAGATAAGAAAACTAAGATACAAATTAGTTGAAAAACATGACCAAGAACACACTGCTCCTGGGGCGCCTGGGTGGCACAGCGGTTAAGCGTCTGCCTTCGGCTCAGGGCATGATCCCGGCGTTACGGGATCGAGCCCCACATTAGGCTCTTCTGCTATGAGCCTGCTTCTTCCTCTCCCACTCCCCCTGCTTGTGTTCCCTCTCTCGCTGGCTGTCTCTCTCTCTGTCAAATAAATAAATAAAATCTTAAAAAAAAAAAAAAAACAAACCCACTGCTCCTGAGTGATAGAGCCATAATCTTAACCTTGCAAGCTTGATTGCCGCCTTTCGTGATGTGTGCTGGTAGTTGGCAGGGCTTACTTTTTACCGTCCTGGCAATACTCACCATTCAAAATCAGGCTTCAGTAGAAGGAAATGTTGCTAGTATCATGGACCTTCAGGACAAAGCCGCAACTGCTAAATCCATGAGTGCCAAGAGTCTATTATGTTCTGTCTTACATGCAGAATAGCTATTGGGTTGTTGACTTCTGACAGGAGGAACTCTAATCTTTAATCCACCATGCATTTTCTTCCTTGTACTTATTTCCTAAATGAGTTTGTGAGAGTGCCTTTTTACCCCTAGCTTGTAATGCCCATCCCTTACTGTTTTTTTTTACTGTCGACGTTTTCATACTTCAGGGTAGAGCCCGAATGCTACCTCTTGAAAGTGCTAGTATGTTTTTCTGGGATCCCACGTAGTGCATCTCATTCTATAGTATATCAAGGCCAGGTTTGTTATTTACATTTGTGCTTCCATTAGGTAGGAGTGTGTTGAGGGCAAATCCTATTCCGTTTTTCCTGTCTTTATGCCATGAGACAAGCCCTGGCCGGTGGTAGGTGACAATAAGAGTTTACCCCGTTGTTAGGCTGCTTTGGAATAGGATTTCAATGTCCTCGTTAGACATTCTTCTGCCCAACACGTCATGTCGTTTCCCTTTAAGATGTCAGTGTGGCCAAGCCCTTATCCCATTTTCCCCCAGGACTTCCATCTGATTGTCAGAGCATCTGTCCTTAAGAAAGCTATACCTCGAACTTCTGTTACATTTCATCATGAGACTTAGAGCAGCTCCAAAGTTCTGTCTCTGCTGGCCATTACTCAAACCCTTCCCAAATACCCTCTCATGTCATTGGTGACCTGAACAGCCAGCTCCAGCTTGCCCTTGTCCTAAAACTGGAGTTTAAGTTTTGTTCCGGAAGAGGTCATCCTTCCTAATGTTGTCCCCACTCTGGCCTGCTCGTTTTAATGAATCCATAGTGTTACACAAATTTACCCATTGATCAGGAGCTTTGGAGTCAGACACACCTAGTTTGAATTCTAAAATGTGGTATCTGTTAGCTCTCCGATCTTGGTTTCCATCTCTGTGAACCAAGGGTGATGAGGTTCATTCTGAAGATTCAATGTTATGATGTATGTAAAGTGCTTGGCACACGGAAGGTGTTAATGGGTGGTAATTATTATTTTCTTAATTGAATTTATACATTTTCTTTTCAGAGAGCCCGAGCCCAGCACATTGTACCCTGTACCATATCTCAGCTGCTTTCTGCCACTCTGGTTGATGAAATGTTCAAAATTGGGAATGTTGAGATTTCACAGGTAAGTAAAATAGTTTGTGGAAAGAGTCCTTTAATCATGTGAAGAATGAAACAAAAGTTACTTATTTAAAAATATATAAATGTTGTTTTGGTTTCCAGGAAAACCAAACTTTTCTTTCTTTCTGATCTAGGTCACTGTCGTGGGTATAATCAGACATGCAGAGAAGGCCCCAACCAACATCGTGTACAAACTGGATGACATGACCGCCGCGCCCATGGATGTCCGTCAGTGGGTTGACACAGACGTAAGCAGTTATTTTTGAATTAGGGCAGGGTGACTTTGGGACTCTGGAGATGTTGGACTTTTTTAGTCTTTTGAATTTCTTAGTATAAGTATAATTTATAAGTAAGACATCAAAGGCAGAAACACTGAAATGAAAGGTTAATACATTTGAATTCATAAAAGTTTAAAATGTTCCAGACTTCACTATACTGTAAGCAAAGTTAGAAGGCAAGTGAGAGGAGACACTAGAACGTAAACTCTGTGAAAACAGAGATTTTTTATTTATTTATTCATTTTTTTAGAGAAGGAAGGGGTGGTGGGACAGAGGTAGAGGGAGATAGAGAATCTTAAGCAGGCTCCACACAGGGCTCAATTTCACAACCCTGAGATCATGACGTGAGCCTAAATCAAGAGTGAGACATTTAACCAACCGAGCCACCCAGGCACCCCGCCATTTTAAATTTATTAAATTAGCATAGGAAAAAAAAGAATGACAGTGTCCACTTCTGTTAAGAGTAGTAGCTAACACAGTGACTCTAGCACTTAGTAGGCACTTAACTAAATATTTGTTGACTGATTTGTCATTGTCAAGGAAAATGGATATCATCCTACCTTGATGATTTAAGTATAATTGGTATAACCTACCTCAAAAACCAGCTGGTGATCAGAATCATCCATCATAAAAATGTTGATGTCGCACTCCACCGCTAGAGGTTTACATTAAGGAAGTCATTAAAGATGTGTGCAAAGATTCAGTTGTAAGAGTGTTGATCATAGCACTGTTTATAATAATGAAAAATTAAACACAGTTTCAGGGACGCCTGGGTGGCTCAATTGGTTAAGTGTCCAACTCTCATTTTACGCTCAGATCATGATCTCAGGGTTGTAAGATGGAGCCCTGATTTGGGCTCTGCGCTCAGCGGGGAGTCTGCTTCCTTCTCCCTCTACCCTTGCCCCTCCCCCATTTGTGTGCACTCTCTCTCAAATAAAAAAAAAAAAACAATTTCAGGGTGCCTGGGTGGCTAAGTTGGTTAAGAGTCTGCCTTCGGCTCAGATCACTATCCCAGAGTCCCGGGATTGAGCCCCGCATCGGGCGCCCTGCTCAGTGGGGAGCCTGCTTCTCCCTCTCCAGCTCCCCCTACTTGTGCTCGCTCACTCTCTCTGTCACTCTTTCTCACTGTCAAATAAATAAATAAAATCTTAAAAAAAAAAAGAATTATTAAGAAAAAAATTTCAAAATGCAAGCAATAGGGCACTATTAAACCATGGTATATTTATGATATATGACAGGTGATATAGAGATGTATATATACTGTCACAAAGTGTTTACCATAAACTTGAGAGGAAAAGAGCATGTTACAAGATGGTATATATGGTATGACCCCATTTTTGCAAAGCAACATGTATGTGAGTATCTCTGTAAACATAGAGAAAATAAAGGAAATCTGTACTTTTTATCCTTTTTATTTTTAATTGGGTAAAAGACCCTTGGTTTTTTATCTTTTAAAAATACATTCATCATAGAAAATTTGGATCATAAACACTTTGTATACTATTTTCACTTAAGAAAGCACAAGGTGTGGGACGCCTGGGTGGCTCAGTTGGTTAAGCGTCTGCCTTAGGCTCAGGTCATGATCCCAGGGTCCTGGAATCTAGTCCCACTTAGGGCTCCCTGCTCAGCAGGGAGTCTACTTCTCCCTCTCCCACTCCCACTTCTTGTGCTCTCTCTGTCTCTGACAAATAAATAAAATCTTTAAAAAAAAAAAAAAAGCACAAGTTGTCTATGGAGAAATAACCTGGTAGTTTTGCATCCTTTAATTTTGCTTCTTGGAAAAATACAGGATAATTCGTTCAACAATTATTGGAGTACCAATTTTGAACCAGACTGTGCTTGGTCCCATGTATACAAAGAATGAGAAAGACACAGTCCTTGCCATCAAGTGGAGTGGTAAATACTATAGGCGCCTTATACTACAGGAGCAAACAAAATGTACCATGCTTACTTACAAAACATTTAAAAGTCACCTGAAATCCCACATTCCAGAGAGGACAATTGCTCTAACAGGTTTTGGTAAATATCTATTCAGACAATTTTGTCTGTATACAATCTGTACATACAGATGTATGCAGTCTTACTGCTGATGATATACAATTGCTCTGTAATATGTTCTCCTCGCTGAAAGAACTATATTGTGGAACTGATTTCTTAATGTCAGTAAATAGAGATTTCCACCATCAGTTTTAGCAACTGCCTAGTCATCATAAGGCTACATCGTCCCTTAATAGTAGCTCCAGTCAGGGAACATTCAGGTTGCTTCCAACCATTTGCTATAATAGACAGTGAGTGTCTTCGTGTCTGTCTCTTCATGATGAGATAATCTCCTTAAGATGAGTTCCTAAAAGTAGATTTTCTAGTTTTAAATATACATTTTACATTTTTTATCTTTTTTCTAAACTTACATTTACATTTTTACATATTTATTGCCTTCCATAAAGGTGCCAGTTTCCACTTAATTAGTGCATGAGCGTGCCCAGTTCTCCACACCCTTTCTAACAGTGGGTTTTATGAATCAGACATCTTTATGGGTTTTTTTTTTAATATTTTATTTATTTATCTGACACAGAGAGAGAGCGTGCAAGCAAGGGGAGCTGGAGAGGGAGAAGCAGGCTCCCCACTGAGCAGGGCGCCTGATGCGGGGCTTGATCCCAGGACCCTGAGCCAAAGGCAAAAGCTTAACTGACTGATCCACCCAGGTGCCCCTGAATCAGACATTTTTGGATGCTAGTTCAAAAAAATACAGTTTTATCAGTGAGAAGTTTCTCATTTTTGAAATTGTTTTTCTTTGGTTTGGACGAGATTCAAATTTTTTTTTTTTTTAAAGATTTATTTATTTATTTGACAGAGATAGAGACAGCCAGCGAGAGAGGGAACACAAGGGGGGAGTGGGAGAAGAAGAAGCAGGCTCATAGCGGAAGAGCCCGATGTGGGGCTCCGATCCCATAACGCCGGGATCACGCCCTGAGCCGAAGGCAGATGCTTAACCGCTGTGCCACCCAGGCGCCCCTCAAATTTTCTTAAAACTGTATTTAATGTTAATTTGTGGGGTTTTTTTTTGTAAATTGTCTCTTTAAGCCCTTTGATTGTTTGTTTATTTTTGTTTCTAGAAGCTTGAAAAATAGCAACCTCTCATCATAATTACACAGTTTCTCTAGTTATCTTTTAACTTTGTAAAGTTTCTCGTGGTCTCAGATTATTTTTCAAATGTTCATGTGTCCATTCTTCTTTTTTCTTTTTTTTAAATAATTAAGTCTGACCTATTTGAAATATAGATATATATAGATAAATAGTTTTTTTGTTTTGTTTTGTTTTTTTTTAGAGAGGGAGTCGGGGTAGGATCAGAGGGAGAGAGAGAGAGAATCCCGGGCAGGCTTCATGCGCAGTGCGGAGCCTGAGGCAGGGCTGGATCCCATAACCCTGAGATCATGACCTGAGCTGAAATTAAGAGTTGGATGCTTAACCAACTGAGCCACCCAGGTGCCCTGTAATATACTTTAATAAAAGAAGGGAAATGCAGATCTAGCTTTACTTTTTCTAATTTGTTTTACGACGTCCTATATTGAAATACGAAGTTTTATCTGTATAGATTCAGCTATGTAAAATAATAGGGAGGATGAAATGCAAAAACAAGTTGATCTCCAGATGATGAGACTTGGGGTGTTCTTTTATTTTTAAACAAATATGTTTTACTTTCTAGTTTTTTATACTTACACACATAAATTTATGTATATATGCATATATTTTTTTTCTTTTTTTTTTAAGGTTTTGTTTTTAACTAATCTCTACACCCAGCATGGGCCTTGAACATACAAACTTGAGATTAAGAGCCACATGCTCTACCAGCTGAGCCAGCCAGGCATCCCTATACTTAAACATTTTAATCAGAAAAGAACCTCAAGATTTAGCTTATACATATTTCTTATGAATAGTATGTACGTAGTTTAGAAAACTCAAAAAGAAATATTAAAATAAATTATAATTATCCTAGTTAACCATCATTAACATTCTGGTGTGTCTTTTCCTCCACGTGGGAAAGCAGCTTTTTTTCTCTGTGTCACAGCTGGTCTTCTCAGACAATAAATAGAAATCTACGTTATTAGTTGTGAAGTATCCCGTTATATGAATGTGACTGTTGTTGGCTATTTAGGTTGTTTTCAGTTTTTTAGTACTTTAAACTATGCCATATGAATATTCCTAAGGCTAAATTTTTTTTAAGTTTTATTTATTTAAGTAACCTCTACACCCAATGTGGGGCTCAAACTCACGACACTCAGATCAAGAGCTGCATTTAAAGCTAAATCTTGGGGCGCTGGGGTGGCTCAGTCAGTTTAGCGTCTGCCTCAGGCTCAGGTCGTGATCTCAGGGTCCTGGGAGTGAGCCCCACATTGGGTTCCCTGCGCAGTGGGGAGCCTGTCTCTCCCTCTGCCGCTCCCCCTGCTTGTGTGTGCACACACGCTCTCTCTCTCAAATAAATAAAATCTTTAAAAATAAATAAAGCTAAATCTTCATGCATGTTCTTAATTATTTCCTTAAATTCTTAAATGTAGAACTGCTGTGCTGGTAAGTATATCCACCAGAAAGTTGTGTGCGCAACAGCACTGGGCAGGAGTGCGTAATTGTTTGCTTTTTTGATAATGTACATAACCTAGAACTTTGGAACTGGAGATTATCTTGAGAGGTCTTTTTATTCTAATGTCTGATTTTCTAAAAAGGTCAATTCCAAAAGGTAGGCAAACTAGTTAGTGCCACATGCGGCTCCTTTAGTTCTCTTACTTTATAATGCTCTCTTTCTGTATGTAATTTAGCAATTTTTTTGTTTTGTTTTGTCTTTTAGCGGTTTTAAAGTTTCACCAGCATCCCTAAAACCTTCAAGTGATATGTTTGTATTTATCTTTTAGGATGCCAGCAGTGAAAACACAGTGGTTCCTCCAGAGACATATGTGAAAGTGGCTGGCCATCTGAGATCTTTTCAGGTAAAGTCAGAAAAAAATGATAGTTAAAATATATTTGCATGAGGCAATTTCTGTATTCATGCCTGAGTTTAGTATACTTAAGATTGAACCAAGTCTTTCTGTTAAATGGCTATTAGATTAAAATTACTTCATTATTCTCTTCAAAGAGAAATAATGGGTTGTTAGCTTAATATAAAGCTAACGGAGGGGTGCCCAGCTGGCTCAGTCAGAATAGCATGCAACTCTTGATCTCTGGGTTGAGTTCAAGCCCCACAGTGGGGAAATCACTTAAAAATAAAAATCTTAAAAAAAAAAAAAAAAAAAACCCACAACTAATGGAATGGTAGAGAAAGAATGGAATCCCTGCCTACAATTGCCATCCGTGGTATGCACTAAGGGTAAAAGGGAGGACACTGGATTCGGAGTCAGGAGACTATACTCTGCTTGGTTTGTTAACCTTGGGCGTTATTGAACAACTCTGAGCTGGTTTTGTGTTTTTCTCCCATTGATGACTATATTAGGATCAACGTTGAGTTAAAAAATTTTAAGTATATAACACATTTTTTCCGTATTGGCAAAATATTATAACCAAGACAAGTGCCACGGTGTTTTAACCTAAAGTTGATTTGAATGTGTTCATCCTTTATTCACATTTTTCTCTTTATTTTATTAGAACAAAAAAAGCCTTGTAGCCTTTAAGATCATGCCTCTGGAGGATATGAATGAGTTCACCACACATATTCTGGAAGTTGTCAATGCACACATGACCCTGAGCAAATCTAACAGCCAGGTGAGCAACTGTACTCTCAGAGTTTTTCCTCTTCTCTGGAAAAACATAGACAGCTTCTGTGCTCTGGCTTCGATTTTCTTGATGTCTTGAAGGTTGAGCCAGAAGAACGGCCTCACTCAGTCCTCAGAACATTTTCTTCATGTTATTTTATTTCAAAGGAAGCACTCGTATTTCTCTCAGGATTACGAGTTCCTCTAACCCCACTGACTTAGGCTGAGGCCTAAGACAACCTTCAAGTGTAGACACATAATTGTAGACTGAGTGCTCAGCTCCAGGATTATATTCAGACAAAAATCCCAATAGGGACACCATTTTACTGCTTTTCTTCCAACCTGTTGGCTAAATAGGAAAAATTATGCACCATTATTTTGTCCCTGAAGTTATCTTCCCCGCTTCATATTGAAACTTTTCAACATTATTTTCTGCTGTGTAGATTCCATGTGGCCAGTGCATGTAGGGCCACACAGAGGATTTGTTCGTTCTTGTATTAGAATGTCCTTAGATTGGGGTGCCTGGCTGGCTCAGTTGGTATGGTAGAGCATGTCACTCTTGATCTTGGGATGGTGAGTTCAAGCCCCACATTGGGTGCGGAGCCTACTTAAAAAAAAAAGTCCTTAGATGATTCTGGTGCCCAGGTGGAGGATTATTGGTTACAGAGGAGGAGAGGCTAGAAAACTCATGAGCCGCTAAGGATGCCATTGCATACTATTCAGTGCCAAACAATTTGGTAAGCACTGGGGATACAGAGAGAAATCCATTCACTTATTCCTTCCTTTGAGAAATAGTTATTGAGCCTGGTATGTTCCAATCATTATTCTAGGCCCTTAGCAGGTTTCAACTAGGGAGTGACATGGTCTGATGTGTCTTTTAAAAAATTCAGTTGGGCTGGCCTGCTGTATGGAATGTAGATTATGAGGCACCAGGAATAGCAACAGAATTCATCTGGGAATGGTAGCAACAGCTGGGATAAGGAGTGGTTGGATTCTGACGTATTTTGAAGGTAGAGCTGACAGGACTTCTTGGTGGGTTACATATAGGATATAAAGAGGGAGGATTCAAAAATGACTTCTAGGTTTGGGGCTTGAGCAACTAAGTGAAGCTAGCACATTTGGAGGGTAAAATCCAGAGTTCTGTTTGGACTTACCAAGTATGAGGCGCCAGGTAGATATCCAAGTGGAGAGCAGAATGGATGATTGACTGTGTAGAGGTGGGATCCAAGGGAGAGTTCAGGGCTAGAGGCGGAACTTCGGGAGTCATCATGTAGGTGATATTTAAAGCCTTGGCTGAGATGAGATAACTGGGGAGTTAAGAGGTCAAAGACCTGAGCTCTGGGACACAGTAACCTTTAGAAGTCTGGAGTAGAACAGGAGCCAGTGGAAGTCAAAAAAGCTGCCAGTAGGGCACGAGGAAACCAGGCAATGTGATTCTGTAGAATATTCTGAAAAGAGTATTTTAGGAAGGAGGGGGTGGTGATCAACTGCAGAATGCTGCCTTGAAGTCAAGGCAGGTGATGAGAGATGTCTGCTCCTGGATTTGGAAACCTGGATCTTCAAAGGGCAGCTTTGGTAGAGGGTGCGGGAAATGGGCTCAAAAGAACAGAATTGGGTAGAAAGTTTAGGGTGTTTATTTTATTACCATACTTAATGGCATATATATGTATATATGACATATTTCATAAAGTGATTTTTAAAGTGAGAATGGGTGGTTAGGGAGTGGAAATTGGGGGTATAGACAGTTATATTGAGGCGTAAATAAAACACCCTTTCCCACAAGGAGTTTGTGTTTGAGCAGTGCAGATTCAGATCACCTAAGCAGTAAAAGCAGGATAAGTGGCAAGCACAGGGTGTCATGGAAGCACAGAGAAGGGTTTTCTATCCTGACCTGGACATCAAGAAAGACCCCTTGGAGGAGGTGATGCCTAAACCAAGTCCTAAAAGATACATGAGGTGGGATTACCTGATGCAGGACATGAGGCCCTTTCGGCAGAGTTTCTGGGTGAGAAATAGTGTTCAGTTCAGTATTAGTTCGTTTACCTCAAAGCAATAGGCATTTAAAGAGCATTTATTGAATGAATGCGCCTCCTGACTGGATGGGATTTCTCCTGACGAGCTCCCACAGTGCTCTTATATCTGTTTTGGGTACTTAACACATTTGATGTTCTATCATCCTTATTTATTCAGTTCCGTGGATGAAACACTGAGCACGTACTGCACCAGGCACTGTGAAAATGGAGGGGCTTGAGGTGGAAAGTGCAAGACGAACAGTGTGATGGCTGCTGCAAGAGGGAATGGGCCAAACACTGTGAGAGCCAAGAAGGAAGAAAGTGGCTGACTCGGCTTGGGGCATGTTGGAAAGCTCTGCAAAGGCAGTGGCAATTAAGTTGGGCTTTGAAGGATGAGAAGTCAGTGTTTACCAGGCAGGTGAGGGGAGGAACATTCCAGACAGGGAACAGCAGGCTCGGGGCAGAGGCATGTTTGTGGTTGGCAAGAAGTCCAGGTGCAGCTGGGGAGTAAAGTGTGCTGAGAAGGAATGGTCAAGAATAAACCAGATTTTGACTTCTAGTTGTGGCAGGTCCTGAATGTCTAGGTTTATATTATTTTCACCGGCAGGGGGAGCCACCTGAAAGCTTTCCAGCAGAGGAGGGACATGATCCGAAGCTGTTAACATGCAGTAGCAAAGGGGGTGTTGACTGGAGTAGGAGAGACTAGCGAGATGCCGTTGGGAGGCCAGGGTGAGGAACAGGGACTTGAGCTCCACGAAGCTTGTGTGATAGGCTGTGGTGACATGTTGTGGGAGGTGAGTGAATGGACTCACAGAGGACGGAAGTCTGCAGGACTGGGTTAGCCTTACTGAGGTGGGATAGAGGAGGGCAGGCAGGTTTGGGGAGGGTCCTAATCTTACTTCAGAGTATGTGAGAGAGTGAGGTGGACGTGTTCAGTCCATGGCTGGGAGCAAGAGTTGGTGGCCCAGGAGGAGGTCTGGGTTGGAATCCTGGGGGAGCTATCAGCCTCTGGGAGCTAGGTAGAGAAAAAAGCTGGCGAGGGATACTGAGAAGGTAGAGTTTGAGAGGTAAGTGGAGAACCAGAAGAGCATGCCATCAAGAAACCTAGGGAGCAGTGGGTACTTTTCAAGAGGAGTGGGGTCAGCGTGCCGTTCTGAGAGGTAGCGTTAGGACAGAAAGAAACTGTTGGGTATATTGGTTGAAAAGTCATTGGTGACTTCGGTGAGAAGAGTTTCAGAAGCACATTCAGTGAGAGTGCAAATATAGTGGGCTGGGGAGTGACTAAGAAGAAAGGAAATGGAAACAGTGATTATAGACTGTTGTTATTAAAAATTTGGTAATAAAAAAAGAACAGTGATGGGAACTGTTTTTTTTCTCTCCTCGTCATGCTTCATGCCTACGTGACAGTAAATGCTTGAGTGGGGGACAGGGGGTGAAATGGGTGAACACTTACCATGGTGAGCATCTGGTAATGTATAGAGTTGTTGAATCACTGTTACACAGCTGAAACTAATATATATAACATTGTGTGTCAACTATACTTTAATAATAAAAATTTTTTAATAATAATAAAATTAGGAGCAAGGTAAGAATTCCCAAAAATAAATAAGTAAATGAGAGAGCGAGTGCATGTTTGAATAATAAAGCACCAAGTATAGGTGTACCATTATAGCAAATGTCCAGGTAATTTTCTTCTCGGTGCTAGTTTTTCTCTGAACCCTCAATAGCGCAAAAACAAGAAGGAGCTAGGAGGTACTTTTCTCTCTGATATTATGTGCTTCGGAGAACACACTTTTATCTTCCTTTGAAATACTTGTTAATGATGATAGTTGTTCCTTCCAGCGTAAGCAATTGTTATTGGGAAAACGGCCTAAATTATTTTTGTGAGCTGCTCATTCACAGGTTGTAACACAGTAACAAGGACTGTTTAAATTGGTACGTTTTCTAATGCTGTGAACTTCTTTCTTAATTCAGCCCCCAGCAGGGAGAGCACCTATCAGCAATCCAGGAATGGGTGAAACAGCTAACTTTGGTGGGAATAGCTCCATGCCAGCAAATGGTCTCACTGTGGCCCAAAACCAGGTAAACACTGAGTGGCTCCAGAAATTTGAGACACGGACAGTTTTAAATTTGCTACTTCCTTAAGGATTCTAAGACTGTCTAAGGACCTGACTCATTTCTTTCTTATCAAGGGACTCTGGTTTACATAAGGGAGTTGACTGGAGTAGTTGCTACAATCTTTCTCATTTGAATCTTCAGGTGCTGAATTTGATTAAGGCTTGTCCAAGACCTGAAGGATTAAACTTTCAGGATCTCAAGAACCAGCTCCAACACATGACTGTAGCCTCCATAAAGTGAGTATTTGGTTTTCATCAGCTGGGGCTCCAGAATTGTACCCATTTTACCTCACCAGAATTTCCTGGTAATGAGAAGTGAATTACAAATAAAAATAAAACCATCAGCTGCCATCTCATTGACAGAAGGGAAATTGTTTGGTCATGCGAAGATAGAAAAAGGACTCACAAAGATGGTGCTACCCGTCGCCTCACTGATTCACTCGTTCATTTAACAAATAGCGATTCCCATTATGTGCAGGGGATATAATTTTGAGCAAAATTGACCAGATAAAATTTGACCTTTTGTGGAATTCAATTTGGAGGCGTGAGATCCTTAGCTCCGGGTCCTCAGATGTACAGTCCCATTGGTGTTACTGTTTCCACTGTGGAGATGTACATCTGGCTGTCTGGACCTGAAACCATATCGGTCCTTCCAGCATCCTTCTGATTCCATGTTAGACGAACAGCTTCCTGATTCCAGTTTACCAATCAGACAAGCTGAGTATTTCGGTGCTTTTGATAGTTCCTTGTTATTGTAAATCAGTTAATATTCTAGGTTTACATAGAAAAGAAAGGCTCAGGTCTAATTTAATTTCCTGTTTTATAAAATGAAGATATTAATTCCTATCTCAGACTTCCGGTGATTATGAGGTACAGAAACACTATCACATAGTAGTTGCTGTATGAATTATTACTGATATTAAATTTGTTATCTGTTATTAAAATATCGTTAATAAACATTATTAAATACGTTACACTGATCCTGAGGGTTTTGAAGGGTTTGAAGGTGTCCTCGCATTTCTGGAAAAGACCTTTTCTTTACACCCTGCAACTTTACTTCCCAGGGAGTTGGTGGGTGGGTAGGGAGAAGGAACTTTGAAAAATAGCTGTTTATGCTAGGAGTTTTATGTGTAAGCTGGACTGCATTTTTAGATTTTTGTTTCAATTTGTTTGGACTAGCATTTGAGTTAGGCTCTATTTTCTGGGCTTTACACAGTTTAGAAGAGGGGTCCAAGGCAGCTCTAATAGCCATTTTCTCCATGCATTATCTCACTTTTGCAATTTTACTGGCACTTCTCCCCGCAAGAGCCTTCTGTGAGCAAAACGGCTGTGACTTCCTAGCTAAGAAAGAAAGTGGAAAGTGAGCAAAATCGATGTTTGGCCATCTCCAAAGTCAGTTTCCTTTCTTCTGCATCAGTTTGAAAATGAGCCTTTTTTTTCCTTCCTTTCTTTCTAGGCAAGCTGTGGATTTTCTTAGCAACGAGGGACACATCTATTCCACTGTGGACGATGATCATTTTAAATCCACAGACGCAGACTGACTGGGTCTGTTTGAGTACCCAAGACATTTTCCAGGTGGACCTGTTTTCATAATCTCTGTCTTCAGTTGTGCATCTGTTTGGCCAGTTGACTTCTAGGGAGTAGCTTTCATCTAGAAAGGGTCTCATTTAACATCCTTCTGAAACTTAACTGCTCTTTTGGCTTTTTGTTTGTTGTTATTTTTGTTTTTTGAAGCTCAGTTTTGGTCAGTTGACAAGAATAAGAATGTAAAGATGGGTGGACTTTCTTAAAGAGGTTATAAATCGGGGCTCCTGAGTGGCTGAGTTAAGCATCTGCCTTCGGCTCAGGTCATGATCCCAGAGTCCTGGGCCCAGCTCAGCGGGGAGACTGCGTCTCCCTCTGCCCCTCCCCCTGCTTGTGTGCACACACGCCCTCTCTCTCTCTGTGTCAGATAAATAGATAAAATCTTCAAAAAAAAAAGAAGAAGAAGTTAAAAATCACTTGTTTACAACATCAGGACAGTTGGAAGTGGAAGAAATATGCTTCCCAGAGTTGGGGCGGTGTTACTTAAAGAATACTCAGGAGTTTCTGGTCCTATTATGTTCCCTGTGGAGAGATGAGCAGGACTAGGGCCTTCAGCAGGGAGCTGGCCAAGAAACCCACTAACCTCTGCCTGGTTTTTATTCCCCCCTTTGGTTGGTTATATGCTATTATTTTCAGAATTGCACTTTCCTTCACCTTGTCATGACTGCTGCCGAAAGTGTGTCTTTATGAACATGAAGTTCTAGAGTAGTGGCCTTGTGAGGGCAGAGGGGAGAAAGATATTATTTCAGTTTTGTACCAAATAAGTACCTTCGTATGTTTAATAAAAGCTCCACTGCAGAATTTGTGAAAATGTTATTTTTTTCCTGAGCTGGTATAATTACTACTTCGTCATCCAAGGTGTGTAACATAGCTTGACTTGGTTTTGAAATCCTGGCTTGCCCCTTTTAGTTAGGATCTTGAGCAGGCTACGTCAGTTCTGAGGACCTCCCGTTTCCTTATTTATGAAGACAATTGTGTCTTCACAGGTGTGTTGTGAAAATTGAGTAAAATAATGTTTGCTAAGCATCTAGCATTGCCGTTGTTAGAGGTTATAAAGTGGACCTTAATCTTGACTCTAGCAATATGTGGTCACGTAAGTGAATTGACCTCGAGATGAGACTGTCTTAAGGGGTCCTGGGTGGCTCAGCCGGTTAAGCATCTGCCTTTGGTTCAGGTCATGATCCCGGGGCCCTGGGATCAAGCCCCGAGTTGGCTCCCTGCTCAGTGGGGAGCCTGCCTCTCCCTCTCCTTTCTCCCTCTGCCCCTCCCCCTGCTCGTGTGTGCACTCTCTCTCTTGCTCACTCTCTCTCAAGTAAATAAAATCTTTGAAAAAAAAGAAAAGATGAGACCGTCTAAAGGCCTACAGCCTTTGGCCAGCTTAATCTGTTCCGTTTCTTATGGGAGAGCAAACTACCTCAAAGATGTTTTTGACAACTCCAGAATGTAAGCTCCGTCTTGAATAAAAGAACTAATTCTGAGGTAAGTTAATGAGGTGTAGCATGCAAACAAAAATTCTATAACTGCTTTAAACCATGTTTCAAAATGAAACCTACTAGCAGCCGTGTGGAAAATGCCCCACCCTCTGGTTTCTAAAAGTGAACAGGTCTGGTTGTTGTTCTTGTACCTACAGAATGGTTCCTATCTAGGGAGCTAGACTGATACTCAAAAGTCAGTCAACCAGTATTTTTGTCTGCAAGTCTGTCCATTCTTGACTATTTTCTGAAAGAAAAGGCACTGGCTAAAAACAGGTTAAAAATCATATTTGAAGGGCGCCTTGGCACAGTTGGTTAAGCATCTGACACGGTTTTGGCTCAGGTCATGGTCTCGGGGTTGTGGGATTGAGCCCCCGCATCGGGCTCTGCTCAGTGCGGAGTCTGCTTGGGTCTCTCTCTTCCCCCCTCCCTCTGCTCCTCCCCACCTCGCGTGCTTACTCACTCTCAAAATAAATAAATCTTTTTTAAAAAACCATACATTTGCATTTGGAATGCATGATAGGATAGGTTTATGAGTGGTTGACATCTCTATCAGACTGGCGCTTGCGAACGGGCAAGGCAATAGCAGTGATTCTGGGTAGAGGCCTTTTTTTCTTTGTATTTTGAATTCTGTGATTCAGCAATTACACACTACTGAATAATTCCACAAGTATTTGTTGAATATCTCCTGTGGCAGCCCACGGGTCCAGTGCTAGGAATACAGAGCAAAATACGAGGTAACGTCCCAGGACTTGCTGGTTCTGCGTTGTCAGGAGCGCAGAGTGGCTGCTCAGCGGGGCGGAGTTCCTGCAATCGTGGCACTGACACGGCCTCACGGGCTGTGTGGTTTCCGAGCACTACGAAGACCTGTGAGCTGAGCACGGGCAGCCTTCTGAAGCCTCTACGCTGCTGGAGCGGGAGGCTCTTGCATTCTGGGTGTTTGCGCCCACCTGGGATGTCAAGTATACCGTATTCTCTCTGCACGTTTGTCAGGACGGCGGGAACAGCAACACAAGCGTGTTCTCAGAAACCCCGCGGTGTTACAACGAAGCCATGAATCCACCTTGTTCTCAGGAGAATCTCTAGGTATACTGGCGGGGAATTAGACTCGTTAGTAGTACTTTATCAGGTTTAACTAGAGAAGGGCCAGTAGGAATTAGTGTCTGCTGTGGATGAATAAATTTGGGTTTTTGTTTTGTTTTGTTTTTAAGATTTACTTATTTTGAGTATGCATGCACGTGTGTGAGCAGAGCCCGATACAGGGCTTGATCCCAGGACCCTGAGATCAGGACCTGAGCCAACATCAAGAGTCACATGCTTAATTGACTGAACCACCCAGGCACCCAGAATAGATCTTTTTTTTTTTTTTTTTTTAAGATTTTATTTATTTATTTGACAGAGATAGAGACAGCCAGCGAGAGAGGGAACACAAGCAGGGGGAGTGGGAGAGGAAGACGCAGGCTCCCAGCAGAGGAGCCCGATGTGGGGCTCGATCCCAGAACGCCGGGATCACGCCTTGAGCCGAAGGCAGACGCTCAACAACTGAGCCACCCAGGTGTCCCAGATCTGTTTTTTTTTTTAACACAGTTGGAAGGGTGCCCGGCTGGCTCAGTCGGTGGAGCATGTGACTCTTGATCTTGGGGTCATGAGTTCGGGCCCCACGTTGGGTGTAGAGATTACTTAAAAAAAAAAAAAAAACTTTAAAATGCATTTGAGGGACATTCAGAGCTCAACGACCCATTTCCGAGTAGGCCTCTCCAGCTCACAGTCGTTTATTCAGCAGTTACTTACGTCTGTGTCTGTGTTAGCATGTTCTCTGCATCACAAAGCATTCAAAAATAGAAACGAGAAAAGATAGGAAAAATAAATATGAAGGGATGGACTAATAATTCTTTTCTGTTTCCCAGTGTGCATCTAGTATATTCCCAGGAGTGTGTGCTCGCTTTGGAGACCACTGCTCGCTTTGGGGCTCCCCTAGCCCCACTGTAACACCCAGCCCACCGCTCAGCGGCTTATTCCAGAGTTAAGACCAGAGCACTGCACGGGCATCGTCTGCCTTTGGTCCCTGCCAACCCTCACTGCTGTGATAAAACATTCACAGTTGTGGTTTTCAAACATGTTTTCCTTTTAAGCCCTGCTTTCCTAACTATTGCTTGCTTGCTTCTCATGGCAGCATTTGGCCGTTCAGACACCCCCTTCTGTAGGAGCTGGTAGCCCTCTCTGCCCCCCTTTTGTGATCTTGCTCAATTTGGTGCCACAGTTAAGTGCAGGTGTGGAAGAACTATTGCCATTCTGCATATGGGCCTGGCCCTCGGGGTCCTGTGCCGAGGAGGAACTTTTTTCCACTTTTCTTATTTCTTGCTTGTCCCAGAGCACGCGCTTCCTCAGGGCGCTCCTGCACAGCTTAGCCATCTCTCTGGAGGAAGGCACGGGAACTGGCCAGCAGCCTGTATTAGCTGCCCGGCGGTCCCCTGGAGAACTCCACGCCGGGGTATGGAAGCCAGGAGGCTTAGGAAGTGCAGTGGGTCCAGACAGCCCCGAGGAGCGTCAGCAGGCAAAGGAAGGACACACTCAGGTGCGCTCCCTCGAATCCGGGAGCTCCGGACTGACACTCTATCCCTCCTCTGCCGGAGACTCCGGTCACCTTTTTGTCTCTCTCCTATCCTCTGCTGACCACGGTGCTTGGTTCTATGACTGCCTCCGTCTAGGAACCAAAGCCCTAGGAAGTTCCAGGAAGTGAGGCTTGTGGTCTCGCCTCACGGAACAGGCCTAGACTGACCTTGGAAGCTGAGTTAGTGTCCGCATAGACACAGATTTATCTCTGTTCCACTGGGTGGTGAGGCTCTCCATCCAGTCCGCACGTGTCGTCTCCACGGTCTAGGAGCTTTAGTATATTTCAGACACGGACGGATTCCACGACTGGGGACGGGGTGGGGACAGGGAAAGGACACAGGCTCTGGAGACAGGTACCACTTCGCGCTCTGGTCAACGGGAATGATGCTCTCATTTTTACTGAGTGTTTATTATGTGCCAGGCACTGCACTAGATACTTTACCAGGATTATCGCATTTGATCCTTTGAACAATTCTGCGAGGTAGATAACGGTTACTTGTATTTTACATATGACAGAACTGAAGCTTAGGTGGAAGTCCCTTGCTCACGGTCACCGCTGGTAGGGAGGTGAGCCGGGGTGCTAACCCAGCCTCCTGAAGCTCCTGGCCACTCAAGCTCGTTTTCAGACCTTTAAAATCAGGCCATTGTCTATCCAGAGAGTTGAAGATTTAGATAATGTTTATAAAGGGTCTGGCCCACAGACCTCACTAAATGGTATCTGTTCCCGTTTTTCCACACACGCAGATGTCATGTTTATTCTATGGTCTTAGAGTGAAAAAATCTTGGATCGTCACCTGCAACTACCGTGTGCTTTATCCTGCACAGGTGACACGGTCCTGCTCCCTCAGGGGCTTAGAGTTTGGTGGGGGAAGGGAGGGCAAGGGGGTGGCAAACAGGAGACAAGGCTCTCGGTGCGGTGTGTTCGGATTGAGTCCCCTGTACCAAGAGGCAGGAAACACAGTGCCGCCGCCATCAGGGTTGGTGGTCTCAGATTCCTTTCCGCACCAACCAGTGACACAAGGGTGTGGGAGACTCAGGATTGAATACAACCCGGTTGGCTCCTCCAGATACCAAAGCTCTGAGGCTGAGGGAGTCAAGTGTAAGGTGCCAGGCCCAAACAAGCCAGCCCTTAGTGGCAAGAGCCTAGAACCTAAAGAAAGCTGGTACAATGCCCATCCCTTTTCACACTGGTCCCAAGAAGCCATTTCCTATCCACAGTCTGATTTCAGTGAGATCTTGTCCAAGGTCTTGTAAAGGCTTGCAACGGTTGGCTGGTATCTCAGATTCCCTGAGAAACAGCAGTTAGGAAGCAGGGTTCCTCCAGCATCTAAAGGGTGTTCTGGAATTTCTCAAATATTTCTTCATAATCGTGTTCATCGTCATCTATAAAAGAGTTCAAGTCAATGATGATCTTTGGCCTTAAGCAGGTTCCTCCCCCTTTTAGGGCCCTGGGCAGGGAAGGAGTTGGTCTGGATGCTCTAAGGTCCTTGCTAGACCAGAAACTACAAATTGTTCTGAATACTGTGTAAATATTCCCCTTGCATGCCTAGGGGAGGGTAGTATGTTGGAGGCGGAACACATTTTCCTTGCCAGGACTCTGGAGCCCCTGGGAGAGGGACAGTAGGGACCTCCTCTCTTTTTTTAAGATTTTATTTATCTAAGAGAGGAAGGGAACACAAGTGGGCGGAGGGGCAGAGGCAGAGGGAGAAACAGACTCCCAACTGAGCAGGGAGCCCAACTCGGGACTCGATCCCAGCACCCCGGGATCATGACCTGAGCTGAAGGCAGACGCTTCACCGACTGAGCCACCCAGGCGCCCCTAAGTCTATCCCTTAAAAGCCTCTCTATCCAACTGGGACTGCAGAAGGGTCTGCTCAAGGGCAGGGCCTTGCTGAGGGTCAGGCCAGTGCCGTCAGAGGTACAAGCAGGAGCAGAGTAAGCAGGGGAGAAGCAAGGACAAGGGTGAATGGGCTGAAAGGGACTCACCTGGATCTTTTGTGACGGACTTAGTGTGCCTGGGGTCCTTCCTGTGGGCAGAAACCTTGCTGTATGTATTCGAGCTGTCCTTGGCGCACTGTGGCAGCGTCTTCATCTTGGGTTTGGGGTGCAGAGGGGCTTGCTGCAGTCCTGCCACTTGAGAGGACTAAGCGGGAGAAAAAGCAGAAGTCAGCAGGGTCCCAAGAAAGGGGGCAGCAGAGTCCATGAAATGTAATTCCTTCAAATGCCACTTCCTCTGCTCCCCTCTTGACTTCTGTTCAGGGTAGGGCTTCCTGGGACCCCAGGTGTTTTTATTTCTAGCGCATGAAATGTGCTTTGGCAGGGGAGACAGGCCAGGATGAGGACAAAAGGGTTGGGGGCTAGAGACAGGGCGCCCTGAGTTTCTGCACAGAGGGGATTCGGTCAGTGTCCTTCACATCTGCTGCTAAAGGGGCAAAAAACAGTCACAAAATCTCAGGACAGAGTGCGAGCGCTGAGAGGGGTCCCAGAAGGAAGAGGACTTTCGTTGAACTCCCACCTTAGGCCATATGCACACCTGTTTGTTGATCCTCCAGGGGACCCTCCGAGTAGCTGTTTGAGTTCCCAATGACCCACAAGGAAACAGGCTCAGAGAGAGTGCGCCGTGTCATACCTCACACGGGACTGCAAGCTGGGCCAAGGTTCAGACCCAGCACCGTGGCCGTGACCTCGAAAGCTCGTGCTCTTT
Source organism: Ailuropoda melanoleuca (assembly GCF_002007445.2). Lineage (NCBI taxonomy): Eukaryota > Metazoa > Chordata > Mammalia > Carnivora > Ursidae > Ailuropoda > Ailuropoda melanoleuca. The sequence continues at coordinate 7,198,559 of NC_048219.1, read as the reverse complement.
CTAGCACACTATGCTGTGGACAGCAAACGATATAGGGCCCCAATCAGCGGTGGGGAATACTGACGCGGAGAAGAAAAGCTGCAGGATCAAGGGCAGCGAGCGGGGACTGGGCCCAAAGTCACTTCCAACAGGAGCAAAGGCAGGGACTGAGGTCTGTCAGTGGTTTGTACTGTGTTCTCTCCCGCACTGTCAGGAAGGCCTGTGTTTCAGATGTCCCGGTCTATTCTTCGTTCTGTCAGGAAACGACTGCCCCCCTCCTCCTCCACAGATGCAGGCCCTTCTGGGGCCAAAACTGCTCCGGGTTCATCTTTCTCACTTCTGCCGCCATCCCGCCACCTGCCCTCGCAGCACAAAATGCGAGTTTCCCCAAATCCCCACATAGCAAGCTTGCTACATTTAACCGTGTCCTTTCAACACGGCTCATCTGTTGTCAGCAGGGCCCCACCGTCAGGTGCCCGGGCTGGGTGCTCAGACCCGGGTCAGAGCCCAGGCTGCCGTGTGCTAGCTGTGTGACCTCAGGTCAGCCACTCTCCCTCTCTGTGCCTCTTGTTCTCTCCACTGTAGAAAGAGCCATCTCTCGGTGCCCACCTCACAGGGACATCCCGAGAGCCGTATGGGGCGCTGCGTGGACGGCACCTGCCATGGAGGAGACACCAGCGGGCCACAGCTAAGACACCAGCCCTGTGAGCCAGTGACCTTACCCCGGCTTCACTGGTGAGGAAATGGACAGGAGCACAGGCCACAGACGAGTGAACTGGGCCACGGACGGGTCTTTCTGCTTCCGTGCCTGGTTCTTTCCCCGTCCCCGTGACTCGGTTTGGGTCAGTTCAGCACTCACTGGCACTGTCTGCCCGCCTGGGAGCGGGCAAGGTTCCTGTCCTCACAGACCCCGCACAGCACACTGAAAACAAGCTGTCGGCCTGGCCGCCCCACCCCTGCCCGCACCCCCAGGCTGTGCACTGCACAAACACGGAAGGGGGAAGGCTGTCAGTGCCAGAGGAGGCCTGAGCTGAGCCTTGCCCACTGAAAGGAGGAAGCACATTCTTGCAAAAGGCCCAGCACGTATAAAGTGCTGAGGCAGGAATCTTGGCGTCCTGAGAAAGCTGAAGGAGTTTCTCTGTGGCTGAGTGTGGACCAGAGTGGGTGGTGGCGGATGGGTCTTGCAGGGTGAGACTGAAGTTCATAAAGGACCCTCCCTGGATGCCACACTAAGGGGCTGACATTACCCCCCGGCCATGGGGAGCCACTGAAGGTTCAGAAGGTTCAGAGGATAGGGCCGAGGCCCATCGGTAACCCGGGAAGGGCTTGGGAGGCCATTCTGACAGCTGACGGGGGGAGGGAGAGGCTGCTGACACGGTTGAGGGGACAGCTGATGAAGCCCGACTGAGGGGACAACAGCAGGGGAAGCACAGTGAGGCTGGAGGCAGAGGCTTATGCCCCGGCTCAGGCCTCCCACTTCCGAACCGGGACTCTGGGCAAGTCTCAGGGTCTCCGAGTCCTCAGCGTCTTGCCCGTAAAATATGAATCATCATACCTGCACCAGATTGTCAGGATCGAGTCAGAATAATGGCGCACAGCGTGTAGGTGTGGAAACTTAAGTTCTATACAACTGAGAGAGAGATGCGATGCAGGACAAAGAAGCGGCAGGACCCGCAGCGACCCTGGTGGGTTCCCTCCCCACCCACTTTGGTATATTGGTACCTGGCCACTTTTGTCCTTGCCGCTTTGTTTCTTCTGCCCACTGAGGCCCTGGCTTTTGGGGGGCCTCGGTGGGGGGGGTTGGTTCTCGAAGTCCGGTAACTGCCGGAGGGTATAGTAGAAGGCTTCTGTCAGCTCCTCCACTGTGGCCACAGGGAGGGGCCCAGCTGGCTGGCCGGGCTGCCCCTCGGTCTCCACAACAGTCAGGTCCAGCCACCGGGGAGGGATCTCGAAGCACATGTCAGGGGTGGAGTCAAGGCTGACCATCAAGAAGGGTTCTGTGATTTTGTCCTCCAGCCGCAGGCCTGGGAAGGAGGGCAGAGGATCAACAGGAAGGCTGCTGTCCTTGGCCACCACCTTGGCCTCACAGGGCAGTGGAAACTGGGCAGTCAGATCTTCCAGGTTATAGCGTCGATTGTCACTCATCTCCTCCACGAAACTACTGGAGAAGTAGAGGGGCAGCAGAATCTGGTCTTCGTCTTCTCCCTCTGCATACTCTTCCTCCTCAGCCTGGTCGCTCAGCCGCTGACACACCAAGACATCTATGTCCTGGCCTTTGGCCCCATGGGCCTGGCCACACCTCAGCACCTCCAACCTGTCGCCCACGGCCAGGGACGCAAACCCAGGGCCGTCTGTCCCTTCGCCCTCACAGTCCTTTGTGGCCACGACCCGGAGGGGTTGGCCTGGCCGAAGAGCACCCAGGAGGTCATAGGCCGTGAGGAACTCTCTCGGCCGCCGCCGCAGCTTGCCCTGATAAGCCCCGGAGACCATGAAGTGTCTGGGCACCTTCCGGCCCTTGGTGGAGACCAGGACCCGCCAGGGTGGTGAGGCCAGGCCATGGATGCAGAGCTTCTGGCCTTTCTGCAAGGAGCCTACCCATGGGCTGAGGAAGATGGGGGGCCCCTCCGGAACTTCCAGGATCTCCGTGGGCAGAGGGAAGGGGCCTCCCCGGGCCAGGGCCTCGCTCAGCAGCAGTGGCTGAATGAAGTGGATGTGTTGAGAGGAGGCGGTGACATCTTCCACGTCGACCTCCAGGGTGGAGGGGATCTTGACAGTGGTCCTGCGCACTGCGGGGAGGGGAGGTCAGCTCAGGGGATGCCCCACACACCAGCTCAGGGGTGTCCCTGCACCCCCAGCAAAGATGTCTGGGCTGGCTGACCTCTTCCCTGTTCTGTTCTGCCAGCACTTTCCTATGGCATCAGATTCCTTACTCTTTTCCTTAACCTCTTTTCAAAAGGTATTCTAGAAATTTTTAAACATTTATAAAAATAGAATAGTCTAGCGAACCCCCTATCACCAGCTTCAACATTTAATTCACAGCCCATCTTCTGTCATTCATACCCTGTCTGTCCCCCTCCACTGGGTTATTTTGAATCAGAATAATCACGTCATCTTGACCTTTCAGTGTGTATCTCTAAGAGAAGGGATAAAGTTAAAAACAGAACCACAATGCCATTACCACACCTAGATAATAATTGATAATTCGTTAATAGCATCAAATAGCTAATTTGTTCAACCTCTTTTTAAACTTTAATAGAATTTTGAATGTAATTTTATAAGCTACCTTTCCAAATCCTTTCACATTTTTGTATTTCTGGGTTTTTTTTTTTTTAAGATATTATTTATTTATTTGTCAAAGCGAGCAAGTGCATGCACAAGCAGGAGGAGTGGCAGGCAGAGGGAGAGGCAGGCTCCCTGTCATCAGGGAGCCCAGTGCGGGGCTCCATCCCAGGACCCTGGGATCATGACCTGAGCTGAAGGCAGACGCTTAACTGACTGAGCCACCCAGGCCTCCCTCCGTTCTGCATTTTAAATGAAGAGATAAAACCACATCAAGAGGGGTGCCTGGATGGCTCAGTCGGTTAAATGTCCAACTCTCAATTTCAGCTCAGGTCATGATCTCAGGGTCATGAGATCGAGCCCCGAGTCCGGCTCCCTGCTGACTGTGGAGCCTGCTTAAGATTCTCTCCCCCCGCCCCCACCCCACTCATGTATGCTCTCTCCCTAAAAAAAATTAAAATTAAGAAAAACAGTGGTTGGGTCTCTTGAGTGGCTCATTTGGGTGAGCGTCCGACTCTTGGTTTCAGCTCAGGTGGTGATCTCAGGTCAAGAGATCGAGCCCTGAGTGAGGCTCTGCGCTCAGCGAGGAGTCTGCTTGAGATTCTCTCCCCACCTCTGCCCCTCCCCAGTGCACGCACACTCTCTCTCAAATCTTTAAAAAACAAAAACAAGCTAGTAAAGTGTAGGTCATTTCTTAGGACGTTCCTCCGTACAGGCTGGAGGCAGAATGCAGAGCAGGGCTCGAGAACCAGGCAGAACCTGGTCAGGTCTTCCAGAGTGGAGGGAGAGTGGTGCCCTAGGACCCTGACATATATAAACACAAGGTCCCATATTTCTCGTACAAGCTAACCAAAGCCGGGAGGAGGGGTGCTTTTTATCGTAGTTTTCTGACTACTGGATGAAGAACACTAGGATTAAAATCGCTATTGTGGTTCCTAAGGAGATTGTGGGTCTAGGCTGGGATCAGCAGCAGCCACGCACATCACAAATGCCCTCCCGTCCCTTGCATCTGATCGACACTGCATGCCAAGATCGGTGCTGCAAGTTAGGCTCGGGACAGACAGAGCCGGGGCGGTCTGCTTGCCCCGCACCTCACGCAGCCATAAGAACTGCCTCCTGGGTCGGGGCAAACCCCTGAGCGCCCAATTACAGATGTGCAGAAAAGGCAAACAGCTGGCCTGAGGCTTCTATCCTAGAAAAGCCTGCCTGCAAGGCTGGTCCTTGGCTGGCGTCTGGGGACATGGTTTAGCGCCTGTTCCCGCCATCACTCACTGGTGGGGGTGGGTTCCTGTCCTACTGTACAATCAGTGATGCTGAACACCAGCTTCCTATCTGAAGTCTGGAATTGGGGTGCGTGCTAAGCAGAGGAGACCTATGTGACCAGCCCCCAATAAAAACTCTGGGCACTGAGCTTCCCTGATAAATAACACCTCACACGTGTTGTCACTGTTCAGCACTGGAGGGATGCCGCGTGTTCTGTGTGACTCCACTGGGAGACGACTCTTGGGTCCTTTTGCTGTAATAAGTCATGGCTGTGAGTACAACCGTACGTCAAGTCCCAGGAGGCCTCCCAGCAGGTCGTCAAACCTGGGGGTGGCCTTGGGCCCAGCACAACAGGAAATACAGGGGACAGATGCGCACTGGCACCGTCCCAAGGAGGCTGGCAACGAAATCCAAAATGTGAGAGAGCCTACAGGACAAATGGCCAAGTCCCTCCAGCAGATTAATTATGAGAGAAATAAGAAAGGAGAAACTCCAGAGTAACATTTAAAAGGCCTAACAATCAACAGCAGTCTCGGGATCTTATCTGGGTCCCGCTGAGAATAGTAGAACGATTTATGAGACAGTAGGGGACGTTCAAACACCGAATAGTATTGGGAGTTATTGTTAAATTTTTTGGTGTGATGATGGTACTGTGTATTTGTTTAAAAAATTACTTTTAAAAGAGACACGCGGAAGTATCCATACGAGAAATGATAGGCTACCCGGGGTTTGTTTTGAAATAATTGGGCAGGGTGGGGAGAGTATGAAACAGGACAGATAGGTTCTGAGTTAGTAACTGTGATGCCGGTGATGGGGTCCAGGACCCCACCCTCTGCTTGTACGTGTTTGAATTGTTCCATAATTGTTTTCAAATATTTTTAAAAATCAGGCTAAAGCATTCCCGCTTGGCTCTGGAGCCCACCAGGAAACATGAGCCTCTGCTCCCTAGATAACGGCCAGGGAGCCGAACCTCAAACTCTGTCCTCCAGGGAAGAGGCCCCAGGGCACACGTTCTGCCTCCACTCCGGCTGGACCTCCGAGCAGCCAGACCTGGCCTGCTGCTGCCTGTTTCACCAGCCCTGCTCTGCACGCTGCCTCCAGCCTGTCCTCAGAAACAGCGCATGAAGCAGCTCGGGATTCATCCAGCACCCTCGTCAGGCAGACAGGAGGGGGCCTTGAGGAGCAATCCCATCCTCCCCCGAGGCAGGAAATCTGTGTCTCCGGAGGAAATGGTCAAGGTTTTACTCTGTAACTGCTGCTTTGTCCTAGCTGCTAGCGAGCTCACAATCCAACTTTTGCCTATTTTTATAAAGAGTGGGACTCACTCTTAAGTTCCCTCATGGTCCTGTCTCCTTTTATACCTAACTTCCCACTGTTTGGGAATCTTTATTCTGTTACGTTGTGCGTACTGGGTAAGCGACCTGGTCCCTGGGGTACCCTCCATCGGAGCAGCTTCCCAGGGCCCTTCTCTCGCCCCATCAACCGTCCCTCTGCCCGGACGACTCACAGTGCATGATGGCTTGGAGCTCATACTGGGGCCTCAGGATCAGGGAACGCCAGGGGAGGGTGGGGCAGGTGAAGAGGCGGTCGCTCAGGGCTGGGTCCTGCAGGGCCTGGAGCAGGGGCCGAGGGGCACCAGGCTCCCACTCCCAGAAGGGCCCCTTCTGGGACAGGGGCAGGTGCAGAATGAACGGCTGGGTTTCGGTGTCTAGCACGCAGCGGGCACGGTAGGTCCTATGGTATGCTTCCACATCCTCAAGCAGGAGGGGCTGGTCCCTGGGCACCACCCTGGCCCCTGTGGTGATTCTGTGGGTTGACATGAAGCCAATGGGCAGCTTCTTGGAGCGCCGGGTTGCAGCAGAGAGCAGCTCCTCCAGGGTTGCATAGCTCTGAGGGCCGGTGAGGGGGCTGAAGTGGCCTGTGGGGCACAGCAGAGGGTGTCAAGGTGGGATGGGCCTTTGCTGGGTCCAGGGCCACACATACCAGGCCCCCCTCTGCCTCAGAGAACCCGGTCAGAATCCCCCGAAGACAAGCACCAAGCATCTGGACATCCAGGCCTGAGGGGCAGGGCTGAGGGACAAGAAGCAACAAGTGCCATGTGTGAAGGGACAGTGACAGGTAGAGATGGAGACAGTTCCTCCTTACGAGGTTAGGCAAGAACACAGAGGGATTGTTGCCAGAGACAGAACAGGGATGTGTGTCCCAGAAGACACTGACAATGGCCGCATTTGCCTACCTCCTGAACCTACCTCCAATTCAGCCAACCGTGCTTCCATATTCCTCACCACCGCGCCAATCCGCGCATCCAACACCCATCACCCCCCGCTGGGGCAGCGCCATTGTCCCTCTCTCTCCCAAACTAGAAACCCAGGGGCTCCTAACCAAATGACTCACCCCCACATCCTGTCTGCCAATTCTCGGGGCCTGACTGTTCTTCCCCCATCCCCTTCTTCCCCTGTCCCCGCTCACGCTTCTCCTGCCACTGTACTTGCCTAAAACACCCCACATCCAGACATCGCTTCCAGAGTGTTCCTGCCCCAAAACACCCAACACGAGACTAATCAAGGCAACATCACACTAAACCCACACTGAAGGACGTTCTGCAAAAGTACCAGTCTAGGGNGTTCTGGAAAAGTACCAGTCTAGGGGCGCCTGGGTGGCACAGCGGTTAAGCGTCTGCCTTCGGCTCAGGGCGTGATCCCGGCGTTATGGGATCGAGTCCCACATCAGGCTCTTCCGCTATGAGCCTGCTTCTTCCTCTCCCACTCCCCCTGCTTGTGTTCCCTCTCTCGCTGGCTGTCTCTATCTCTGTCGAATAAATAAATAAAATCTTAAAAAAAAAAAAAAGTACCAGTCTAGACTCTTCAAAAAGTGGATGTCAAGACAAAAGCCAAAGAATTGTTCCAGCCTGAAGGAGATTAAGAAATTGATATGTGTGCATGGCGCACTGGGTGTTATACGCAACTAATGAATCATGGAACTTTACATCAAAAACCAGGGATGTACTGTATGGTGACTAACATAATATAATAAAAAATATTATTATAAAAAAAAAAGAAATTCATATGTGGTCTGGGGGCATCTGCGTGGCTCAGTCGGTTAAATGTCCAACTCTTGATTTCAGCTCAGGGTTGCAAGTTCAACCCCCGAGTTGGGCTCCATGCTTGGTGTGGAGCCTACTTAAAAAAAAATGTGGGGGCGCCTGGGTGGCTCAGTCGTTAAGCATCTGCCTTCGGCTCAGGGCGTGATCCCGGAGTCCTGGGATCAAGCCCCACTTCAGGCTCCTCCAACTGGGAGCCTGCTTCTTCCTCTCCCACTCCCCCTGCTTGTGTTTCCTCTCTCTCTGGCTGTCTCTCTCTCTGTCAAATAAATAAATAAAATCTAAAAAAAAAAAAATGTGGGCACCTAAGTGGCCCAGTTGACTAAGCGTCTGACATCAGGCTCTGCACTGGGTGTGGTACGTGCTTAAGATTCTCTCTCTCCCTTTCCTTCCTCCCTCGCCTGCCTCACACACGTGCTCTCTCTCTCTAAAAAAATAAAAATAAAAAGGAGAAGATTATTCCTATTAGGAAAAAAAAAAGAAAGAAATCGATCTGATCTAGGATTGGCTTCTAGATCAAGGGGAAACCGACTATAAAGGACATTTATTAGGACAGTTGTTGGAATGTGAATAGACTAGGTTAGACAGCTGTATTATACCAACATTAAATTTTCTGAATTTGATCATTGAACTATAGTCTTGTGAACAAATGTCCTTGTACTTAGGAGTACTATTAGTAAACATAAGGAGTGATATTTAGGTGTAAAGGGTTATCATGTCTGCAATTCACTCTCAAAGGGTCCAGGAAAAAGATGTGTATACACACATACACATACAGTGATAGATGTTTATGCATGTGTGTGCGTGTGGAGAGAGGAAGAGTTGGTGAACTGGAAAACACCTGGTAAATCTGGATAAAGGGTGTACAGTGGTTTTAGCAAGCCTTCTGTGAACTTGAACACATTTCAGAAGAAAAAGGAAAAACCCTCAAAATACAAAATAAAGCACACCACTTCCATATTTGAAACCCTCATTGGCTCCTGGGTGCTCTCAAAAACCAAAACGTGCCTGTGGCTCCCCCAAAGCCCTCTGGTACCTCTCCCACCTGCCTCCCCATTGCCTGCCCCTCCCCGGGAACCCAAGCCCTCGCTTGTCCCATTCAGGCGATCACAGGAAGTCACCGGAAGAAGGAGCCCTCGGATACACCTGCTCTGGGCCCCGCCCTGTTCTAAGCACTTCATGTGCAGCGACTCATTTAGTCCTCACCTCGAGCCTGACTATCCCGCTCCAGAGGAGTGCGGTGAGGCACAGACACGCGCCAGGAACTGGCCAAGGCCACAGCTGGTAGCCAGCAGAGCGGGGATTCCCATCCGGGCCGTTGGCTTCAGCGCCCCGGGGCACGGCCCACTACACACCTGTTTAGGAACCGAGCCCCGACATTTCTGGAGCACCAGCTGTGCACGAGCTACTCCCTGTACTTTCTCTCTCTGGGAGTCCTTCCTCCTGCTCAGGTGTCACCTCCTCCAGAAAGCCCGCACAGACCCCCGAGGCAGGCTCCTGCCAGGAACCCTCTCTAAACTACGGGTCTACTGTTGCCTTCCTCTCACTGCCATCCTGGAAGCTCCCGGATGGAGAGGACTGTGCCCCGCTCATCCTGAGCCCCACACCCCCAGCCCCGAGCCCAGGGCCCGGCACACAACAAGTGCCAGTAAATGTCTGGCGAGGGAATGTGTGAGCAAACACAGAGACGGCCGGTGGACAAAGACCTAGAGCAAAGAAAGTCCCAGCCGAGAGGCAGATGGGATCAGGCAGATGGATACGGACAGGAAGCAGCCGCCCCAGGTGAAGGGCATTGTCAGACCACTCAGAGGACAGCCCAGGCCTTGGGGCAGAGCCGTGGGGGATGTGAGAGCACAGGTGCCAAACTAGAGGGGCGAGAGTGCGTGCAGGGGCTGGAGGGGGCCAGTGCGCTGAGGGGGGACACAGAGCTGCCTGCCTTACCACAGAAGCTGGGGGTGATTTCCATGGTCTGGCCCGTTCCTGGGTTCTCGCAGACCACCTTCTGGAGGCGAACCTGGGTGACCTTGATCAGGTCCCCTGTGGAGAGGCAGCACTCATTCCCAGAGATCTCGTAGATGGAACCTGCGGAGAGACAAATCCAGTTTCCCCTCGCTGGCCAGCCTGCGCCCTGCTCCCCCACAGGCTGTGCCCCGCCGCTGCTCTGCAAGTGGTGGTCCGCTGCCTGGAGAGGGCTTCCCTGTCTGTCCCCACCCTCGCTCAGCGGGACTCCAGCAGCAGGAACCCTGCCTGTGCCTCTTTTAGCGCTGGATGGACCCCTCTGTGACACTCTTCTCGGGCCTTCTCCCCATCGCCATGCCAGGGCCGGCCCAGCATCCCTGCAGCCGGCCCAGCATCCCTGCAGCCTCAGCGGCCTCGCCCCTGAGCACATGGTGAAGTCCCAACTCCCATGGGGCAACTGCCGTGTCAGGCCCAGAGAAGTACGGTGACTGCCCGGAGGTCATACACGGCCTGACACCCACGCCGGGGCTTTCTTTGTCTCGTGATTGGGTTTAAAGGAAGCGCGGGAGAAAACGGAAGGCCGCTGACAGGCTGGGCGCAGGGTGCAGGTTTCTGGGGCGCCACCATCAAGCACGGCCGCCCCACTTAATGATTTCAAAGTGTGTAAAGCAGTGTCCAGAACATGGAAGGTGCTCGAGAAAGATCTCTCCCCGACCCCCCGCCCTCATGGGGTGGACAGGCTCCGTCTGCTGACTCGGGAGGGGACAGCATACACAGGTCAGCCTTGAGGCCACCTGACCCCCCCACAAAACCCTCCCCCCATCCCCAGCACGACTTTCACGACGGCCCTGAGAAGCGGATGAAAATCCCACCCCTTAGCCCAGCAAATGCACACGGGCTCACAAACGGGAGGTCTGTCTGTTTCAGGGGGTGCAGGGGATGGCCCCTCAGGGCTGGTGCGAACCGCAGCTGGGGTGCTGGGTACCGGACTGCAGATGAGCTTTGCAGTAAAGACCCGTGACTGCCCTCCGAGGCAGGACCGCTTCCCTTTCCTAAATAATGAGCTGCTCCTGGATGAGGTTGGGTGGGGTCCCCAGATGATCAGGTCAAAGGGGGCGGCAGAACGAGGACCCCAGCCCCGGGTGTTTCCCTGTATAGCTGGAGCCCCTCCCCGCCCAGCTAATGGCTTCGCAGGGTGGGGCCCTGCCCCCAGCCCCATGGCTCTCACCAGCTGTCCTCATCTCGCCAAACCTCCACCACTTCCCGCGCCCCGGGTCAGGGAGAATGAGGAAGCAGCCACTGTGACACAGCGGTCAGGGATGTCAGCAGGAGAGCAAACAGCGGAGGCCCCCGCAGGGAGCCCCCGGAGGAGAAGTCAGCATTTGAACCCACATCCGCCAGATTCCCAAGTGGACCTGGCCAAACCCAGTGTGTGATGGCGCATCCTGCCCCCTGCGCGGCCCTCCATATGTCTCCCCCTTGGTTTAGGACACCCCCCCCCCTTGGAGCCTCAGAACACTTCACTGGAGACTGCTGTGACAAAGCAAGGGAAGAGAAAGAGGGAACCGATGCGGCAGGGCACCCCCGCATTAGTTTGCTAAGGAAGGAGCCTCTCCCCCTCCAGCCAGTCTCCAAGTTCCCTCTACGTCCGTCGTCCCCACTCCGTCGCCGCAACCCTCCCAGCAGCTTCCCCTCCCCTCCACTGGCGACGGAGCCCCTGCTATGCACCCATCCCCGGGAACCAGGTAGGCAGAAGCGCAGGTGCGCAGGGAGCGGAGAGCGGGGAAGGCTGTGGGCGGAGCAGCCCTGCCAGCTGAGAACTTCAGAGCTGAGAGATGAGGTTGCAAAGCTAAGGGAAGGTGGGCTGGAAGGGCTGAATGAAGGCGCGTAGATAGGCGTCAAGGGAGGGGGGGAGTGGGAGGGCACGCGGAGGGCAGGGCTGACCTGGCACGAGCTCGGATGTTCCGCTTCCCCACGGTCAGACCTCCCTCGGTGCTCACCGCGGTTTCAACCCCCGCTTGGTTCGGTTCCACCCACCTGAGTGTCTAAGCTCATTGACTTCTCATCATCGCCCTGCGGGGCAATCAGCGCTCTCCCATTCCACGAAAGCAAAAGCCGAGGCCCAGAGAGGTTGAGTGTGGCCCCAAGTCACACCTGGGCTTGGGCCCTGGCAGCGAGGCTGCGTTTCCCGGGTTGCCGTCGCCCGGGCCGCGGTCCTGCCGCACCACCCAGGGAGAGCCAGGCAGCGGGGACGGGAGTCGCGTGGTCGCTGCCCCTCACTCACCTTGGAAGTAGACCCCCGAGCAGACCCGCAGCACACGCGGGAGGGAGGCGAGGTCCAGGGTGCAAACGAAGTCCTGCAGCGACACCGGCTCCATGGTCCTCGCTACTCGCTGGACGCCGACCGAGTGGCCGCAGCCCGCGCGCTGAGTCCGCAGCCCCACCCCGCCCCGCCCCCCGCGGCCGATGTGGGCGGGGCCGCTCCGCTGCGGGGCGTGGGGACCTCGCGGTGCCCTCTGCCCGCCTCGGTTTCCTCGGCCCTAAAATGGGCCACAGTGCCGACCTCTCACCTTGGCCGCGCGACGTCGAAGGTCTAGATCAGGGTCTGACTCCTGGAGGCTCGTCCCCGGTGATGTATTCCACGGTGGAGGGGGGGAGCTGATGGAGAGGAAGAAGCCCCAGCCGCCCCCCACCTGCCTCCCCCCACCCGTCCTCGCGGTCGGTCGGCCTGGTGTCGTGCTGGGTCTCACGGGAGAGGCACAGCCCTGCCCTTTGCGTCTGTGGAGAAAGATGCGGTGTCAGGTCTCCTGACTCCCTCTCCGGGACTCTCACGGTCGCCTAGTGATGGGGAGTTCACCATCTTTCCGGGACGCTCATACCTTCTGGACAGTTCTAGTTAAATTTTTTTCCTTGGGCTAAAGAGAAATCTGCTTAGGCGAGAACCCTCTTGCTTGGTATCTAACTTTAAACAAATCACTGACTTCTGAGTTTCAGTTTCCTCATCCGTAAAATAGGGCAAAGAATCAGCTGGTCGTGAGGATTAAATGAGATCATTTAGGTATTGTGCAAAATTCTTTATTTCACTTTTTGTCACTATAAAAGTAATAGACTTCTCATCAGAAATAACAAAAGTTTGGGGCGCCTGGGTGGCTCAGTCGGTTGAGCCTCCGGACTTTTGGTTTGGGCTGAGGTCATGATCTCCTGGTCCGGCATCCAGCTCTGCCCAGAGGGGAGGGGGGGGTTGCCTGCCTGAGATGCTCTCTCTCTCCCTCTCCCTCTGCCCCTCCCCCTGCTCTCTCTCTCTCTAAAATAAATAAATCTTTTTTTAAAAAAAGAAATCAAAGTTTAAAATAAAAGGAATAAACCGTAATTAAAGACACTTGACAAATTAAAAAGAGGGCATTCTTTCCCACTATCCAAACATACTTAATACTAACACTTGGCTGTGTTTCTGTCTACTCTTTATTCTGTTTGTGTGCAGATTTTAAACTTTTTTCTTTCTTTTTTTTTAAGATTTTATTTATTTATTTGACACAGAGAGAGAGAGCGAGAGAGGGAACACAAGCAGGGGCAGAGGGAGAGGGAGAAGCAGGCTTCCCGCTGAGCAGGGAGCCCGATGCGGGCTCGATCCCAGGACCCTGGGATCATGACCTGAGCTGAAGGCAGACGCTTAACGACAGCCACCCAGGCGCCCCAACTTTTTTCAATTTACACTAAAGTTGCAAAAAATAGATTTCCCACATATACTTCAGCTGCTTTCAAATTCCCCTAAAGCCGCCCTCTCACATTACCAGGGCGCATTTATCAAAACTAAGAAACCAACATTGCTACATTAATGTTAAATAAATTGTAGACTTTATTTGGATTTTATCCACTTTTTCTCTGATGTCCTTTTTCTGTTCCAGAATCTCATCCAGGATTCCGTATTGCATTTAATCCACACGTCTCCTGTCTGTGACCCGTTCTGCACATTTTCCGGTTCTCCTTCTAAGCTTGACAGTCTTGAGGAGAAGCTGGTCAGGCATCTTGCAGAATGCCAGATTTTTTTTGATGGTTTCCTCCTGACTAGACTGGGGCTGTGGGTTTTCCGGGAGGATACTACCAAGGTGCTAAGCCCTTCTCATCACGGCCTCTCCAAGGGGACACATGACATGGGCACAGGACTTTTCACTGTCATCACTTTGTTAAGGCCGTGTTTCCAGCTTTCTTCCCTGGAAACTTGCTATTTTCCACTGTCCATACTCCGTTCTTTGGAAACAAGTGGCTAAGTGCAACCCACCGTTAGGGGAAGCTAAGCCCCACTTCCCGGGGTGAGGAACATCCAAAAAATTACTTGGGAGTCCTCTGTAAGAAAGATGTGTCTCTTCTCCCCCATTTATTTATTTATTCAATTATTTGTTTATGTCAGTGTGGGCTCATGGGTATTCACTATACTTTGACTTATAATCTAATATTACTTTATTTCTGTTGTTGCTCAATTGTTCCAGCTTCGGGAGTTCCTTCGGGTTGGCACTTGGGTCCCTTTGCCATGCCCTCCTTGTTCTGATTTCTGAGCACTTCCGTACTGTCTGATGCTACAAGATGCTCCAGGCTCATCTTGTCTTTTTTCTGCCCCACCCCTACCCTACACACAGCCATTTCTCCCAGAAGCCTGGTTCCTTTTATTGGAGAATGGCATTCGGAACCCATGATCTGGTCGCAGAGTATGCCTTCCCACTGGGTTGCCTATTATTTTTGTCTTTTTCTTTCTCTGCATAAACATTACAGACACCGCTGCCCACCCCATGACCCGGCTGACATCAGGTCCGGCCCTGACCTTCAAGGAGAAGCTCCTGAGTGATAATACTCAACAGAAAAATTTAAAATATTCCCTCTCCCTTTGCCTTTATCTTTTCCCAGATTCCTGGGCGCAGAAGTCCATCTACCAAATTAGCAGGCAAAAGCCTACTACAACCGACATATTGAAACATTTCCTCGCTGGTACAATTTTGCGGTTTTATATTTATATGTGTAATTGTTTATTTAATGTCTCCTCAGCAATTAGACAGTTGGCTTCTCGGGGCGCCTGGCTGGCTCAGTGGGTACAGCATGAGACTGTTAATCAGAGTCGTGAGTTCGAGCCCCACATTGGGTATGGAGCCTACTTAAAATTTAAAAAAAAAATTTTTTTTTAAATCCAGAACTTACTGGAAAAAAAAAAAAAGACAGTTGGCTTCTGGTGGTCAGAAGTTGGAGTGCCAACCTTTGCTTTGCTTTGCTTCCCAGTGCAGCCCCCACATATCACAGGGCCTGGCAAACGGCGGATGCTCAATAAATTGCTGTTGTTACTGACTCACTGAATGAGTAGGTGGGTAATGCTTCCTTGAGATGGATCCCTGAAGCGGAATTTCTGGGTCAAATGGTATGCTGGTGTTTATAGCTTCTGAGGGCATGCTTCAGTCATGTTGAAGGGTTGCTGAGCCTCCCATGCACCCAATAAGAAAAAGAAGAAGGACCCTTGCAAGAGCTGAGAGGAGTGGCACAGAGATATGCCAGGGGCCATGGGGCCACAGGTCCAGGAGGAGGGTATGCTAAGCAGAGGAGATGGGACAGAGGGGGTATTTCTGTGTTTCCAGAAACACTGGCAGGTGTGAGTCCGTGGGCCCCTACTCTGAGCAAGCTCAGTACGAACACATGCTCACTATCATTCCCACTTTATAGGTGAGGAAACTGAGGCTCAGAAGAGGCTCAGAAAAGTATTGCCTGAGATCATGCGACAAGAAAGTGGGGGAAGCTAGGATTTTCTTTTTAAGTTTTGATTTATTCATTTAAGTCATCTCTACACCCGACGTGGAGCTCAGACCCACAGCCCTGAGACCAAGAGCTGCGTGCTCTTCCGCTGAGCCAGCCAGGCGCCTGGGGAAGCGAGGGCTTCTGACGAAGTCTGGGGGAGACAATGGAGGTTACTCATCTCTTCCCCAGGGCTTTCAGTGGACCAAGTAATTCTGACAGATTTCTGCTTGGTTCAGTTTGGCCTAGAATTGCAGCGAAAGACAAAGAATAAAAAGATGAGCTTTAAAAATAGAGCTGGGCTCAAAGCCTGGCGCCACCACTTCTTAGCTGGGTGACCTTGGGCCATTTCCTTAACCTCTCTGAGCCTCGGTCTCCTTTGTACATGGGGCACTGGCAGGAGCAGAGTCTTGGTGGAAATGATAGTGTGATGGGCACACGGCCTGTGTCAGGCACTCAACATCCCTTTTTATTATTTCCTGAGGGCCTCCTGTGCCTCTGAAATTTCTCAAGGATCTCATATCATTTACTACTCTTAATTCCCTGCCTTCTAGTTTAGGAAAATGAGATTCTGGTGGGAAACTGTCCTTCTTGCTGTTACACACTATGCAAATGGAGGAACTAGGATTGGAAGCCAGGCCTGGCCTGCAGTATCCTTGGCTGTGGCCCTTCGCAGTTTCCCAGCCTGGGAGCACCAGCCCTGGTCTCTGGCTTCTCAGCAGTTAAGTGGGGTCTGGAGAGGTGGGAGAGGGGGGCTGGGGGGATGGAGGGGT